>NC_056746.1:225874899-225894899 GCF_019279795.1 Protopterus annectens
CAATATCTAACAGCTGTAATGCTACCTATAAGAGGAATACTGGTATAGAGAGATTGAATATCAAGGCTATCAATATATACATATAAATATATGTATATGTGTGTGTGTGTGTGTGTGTGTGTATGTATATATATATATATATATATATATATGTGTGTGTGTGTGTGTGTGTGTGTGTGTGTGTGTGTGTGTGTATATATATATATATATATGTGTGTGTGTGTATATATATATATATATATGTGTGTGTGTGTGTATATATATATATATATATATATGTGTGTGTGTGTATATATATATATATATATATATATATATATATATGTATGTATGTGTGTATATACATACATATATATATATATATATATATATATATATATATATATATAGAGAGAGAGAGAGAGAGACAGAGAGAGATAAAGTCACATTGTCTCCTTGAAAATGAGTCTTTGTAAATTTCTCTCAGAAAAGAATCCACAGCTGCCCTCAGCTGCAGGCATATTGACTCCACTGAACATTTGCCAGTGGAAAACAAACAGGCAATATCCTTGCAGGTGCAGGAAGCTTAATGGCTTTCATCATTGTGTCTTAATTTTAAAGCCTACATGCTGAAAGAAACACCAGTTTACAGCTTAAGCTAAAGGTAGTAATGTGTACATTCACTCTTGTAAAATAAATGGAGAAAATATCCTAATTCTACATATAATATAATCATTGCACTTTTACACCCCACCCCCACCCCATCAGCCCAAGATCATAGCACATAACCATTAAACTTGCTTTTGTCCAGCTTTTTGTCTCTTGTTATACTGTAAAGTCTATATTTCTTAAAACAAAAAGTACTTGTTTACTTTAATATCTTTAACTCACAAAACAGTCACTGAAAAGACTCCTACTGCATTTAACATACCCCTGACATCCTCAGATTCTTGCAGTTTTTTCAATTTATCTGAATGGCTACTTAAAGCTTCTTCTATTTTTTTCCAGCCCTTTGTTGTTTGAATTCATACATTCCTTAAATGTTTCATTTATTTTAGTCCCCTCTGAGTGCATTTGATTTATTTTTCCCCTAAATTATTGGAAGCCATCTTTTGAACCAGAACTGAAGCTTGAACTGCTTTTTGCTGAACCGTTGCAGAATCTTTCCCAAAAGGTATTTTTTTCTTCACCTTTTCTGCTTGATTTTTTTTCATGTTTTGCGAATGTCTTCTTTGCTGGCATCCAGGCAGTGTATTTACTAGCCATTAGCTGAATGTTATCAGAAGAAAAAACATTTTCAATGGCACTCCTTTTTTTCATTTTCTGTTTTCATACTGAGAGAGCTGAAGTTATGATGTTGATCAGTGTGCAGCCATCCTGGAAGTCCACCATTGGTACTTTGTTGAGGAGGTGTGCCTGGCTGTGATCTCAGAACCTCCCAGAAGGTCTAAAAATGAGATTTTTAATTCTCCTTTGGATAGAGATTCAGTTTTGAATCTTCAGCTACAGAAGTTCTCAAAAATTTGATAAGAGAGACAGAAGCTGATTGAAGGAATCTCTCAGATTTTTCAGCCTTCCTTCTCTAAATTTTCCAAGGGATTTTTTGTTCCCTCACCCAGTTTTGGCAAGAAACAAAATAACAGTCTCTGCAGAATGCTAATAAGCACACATTTTCTTTAGTTATGTATGTATGTATATATATATATATATATATATATATATATATATATATATATATATATGTATTTATTGATATTTCATTATCAGGAAAATCCAAATGAGTAGGAGCCCATTTTCAGCTGACACCCAGGCACATAAGCTCCAAAGTATTACAAAACATTTTAAGAACAATAATTTTCCAGTCTTTAAAATAATACAAACACCAAATACAGTTTAAATATTTATACCAAATTAGACATACTATGAAAACATTGGTTAAAGAACAGATACAAGTTGTATAACAATGATTTAATAGTTAAAGAAGTTTTAGCCAGTCTACAGAGAAATTAAAGGTAAGTTAGTATAATACAAACAGGAATTGCAAGCTTTTTTTAAATGGTTAAAATGTTTTAAAGCAAATTTAAAAGCAATGGTGGGGAGATTCCATAAAGAAAGCAGAACCCTCCCCATGTTATCCTTTATTTTTTCAAATTCCAGTTATGTGATTTATGATAAGAGAGATCACTTGGTGGAGAAAAGAAATATCCCTCAATCCAGGTCTCTCCTTTTCCCTTTCTGCTCCAAAGCAGTCGGTCACTAGAGACATGTTAGACTTTGCTTGGGGATAAAAGTGCAAGGTCCCTGGCACTACAAAATCTGACCAAGGCACATAAACATTAAAGATATGCTTGCTCTAATCAAAGCACTCAACTCTCTGAATCACCTTTGGTCCACTAGACATCTCTACTTAATTAAAGCCAATACCAGAGTGATGTGGTACATAAACAGGCAATTGGTAACCAAATCCTACCCCTATTCAGACTAGCCATGTTGGCTTGGGATATAGCTTTACAGGTTAGTCTTGCTGTATAGGTGTCTTACATTCAAATAGAGCAAACTGTGTGATAGGTAAGCTGACCAGGGCAAAGACCAACCCTCATGAATGGAAATTAGATTGGGGGTCTTTCAGGACTTGATCTTATGGGGGGGAGTTCCTCAAGTAGACCTTTTTGCCTCCTCTGTGAGCAGTTAGCTGGCAAATTCTGCTTTCATACTCCATTCAAGAAGGCATGTAAGACAAATGCCTTTTATTTTATTTTCCTTGGACAGGAATGTTCTTGTATGCTTTTCCACCCTTTTCTCTGATATTTAAGGTAGTTCTGAAGATTTATAGGATTATAGGAAGTTACTAGGTCATTGGCCAAGAATTTAGCCTATGTTCTGACAGGTCAATACCCGATGTCCCTGTCCAGCAGGGCTACATAAGATCATAAATTAGTACCAGGCTAACTGCCCTGTTGGGTCATTCCAAGTCCAGCCAATTACCCCATGTGAGAATCAAACCCTGCACTTTGTGCCTGTAAGGTGAACACCTTAACCACTATGCCAACCTCCCACCCTTAGAAGGAATTTCCCCAAGATCCTTGTGATGACTCATTTCTGGTCCAGAGAACAATGGATCTGAAGTAGGAACTTCATTTGTCAGCAGCCTTTGGGATACGGATCCGATCTCGGATCCAAGCCGGCAACTTTTACCACAGCATAGATCCAAGCTCCTAGCTCCTCCCTTTACCCATAATCCCCTGCCAACCCAAACTGACCTCAGATCTAGTTTGCCGCGCTTCAAGCCTACAAGCTGGATTTTGAGCTCCTGGCAATTCAGAGGTTTTGTGAGAAAAAACTTAGAATTTTTTTGTACTTTCTTGTGTGATTGTGTGAGTTTGTTTAGGTTCCCTCTTAAATATCTTTTTTTGTAAAAATTTTCCTCCCTACCCTCGCTGATTCGTAGTGTGTGTTTGTGGTGTGTGTAGGGGACTAGTGAGTGTGTTTTTCCATTCGACATGTCGGAGGCCCCTAAAGCCATCTTTTCAAAATGCACCGAGTGTGGCCATAAGCTTTCACCGGCGGATGGCCACACCCGGTGCATTAGGTGCCTTGGGGTTGAACACCTCTCCTCGGGATGCACGATTTGTGCAGCGTTCAACCCCAGGGCACTTAAGGACCGGAGGTCGAAGCTGATTCTGGCGGGCCTTTTGCCCCCGGACTCGGCTCCGGCCTCCGGTTCTTCGGTGGCCGCTACCCAGCCCTTGGTGCTAGCCACCCCTGCCTCTCTTCCTCCGGTCGGGACTCAACCTCCCGTTTTGGCTCCGGAGGAGAGGGAGGCTGGAAAAACCAAAAGGAAGGAGAAGCACCATAAGCGGCGGGCCGAGGACTCTTCCTCGGCCCCGCCTGCCAAGCGGGCTTCTCCATCCAGGGTTTCTGGATCGCCTCCTCCTCGGCTCCGGTCCCCTTGTTTTTCACCAGGACCTGGGGAGGAGGCAACCCGGTCCCCGTCGAGGTCATCGAGGCGTCACTCTAGGTCTACCAAGGTGGCCTTGTCGAGGTCCACATTTAGTTTGTCAGATGCAGACATGGACCGGATGAGGAGGAGGTTCATCCAGGCCCAGCTGCAGATGGGAGTGCTCTTGCCTCCCCCCCCTTTCGGGGGGGAGCTCAACCCCATTTTTTGCCCCAATTGCTCCTTCTCCGTCCCGCTTCCCGGGTTCGGAGCATTTGGAGCCGAGCCGCGTCAGATCCGGGGGGGTGTCGGAGCCGACAGTACTAGTTACTTTGGCTCCGACTGGTCCCTCGAGTTTGTTGGATCCGACCTCTCGGAGCCGTGGGTGGAGCTTCGGATCAGAGGGACTTTGTGTGACTTCGGCTCCGTCCCGGTCGGAGCACACGGGTCCTTCGGATCCTAGTGTCTCCGCCCCGGATACGGTCCCTGCTTCGGATCCGAGTGGGAGCCGACTCTCGGAGCCTATTGAGAGTAGCTCCCCCTCGGCTTTCCCGATGGTGGAGAGGGCACTGTTGAGTGCATCCGGACCCCCCGTCCTGGCTTCGGCTCCTCCCTGCACTCCCTCTCAGCTGGTCTGGGCTCCCATCACCCGGCCTTCGGGACAGCCTGCTTCAGCGTCTCTGGGTGTTCCTGCGGAACGTGATATTGCTGGTGAGTCTTCCTTGGACAGCCCTCCCAAAGAGGTCCCTCACAAAGCCAAGTGTAAGAGGAGGCACATGGACTCCCCTGAGTCCCTTACCGAAGATAGACTTAGATGAATGGGAAGGCTCCCCAAGGTCACCCCCCCCCCCCGAGGATGTCTCCTTTGGAGACATCATGGAGATGCTCAGGATTAGGGGGGGGTGGTCTGCCCCCAAGGCTTCCTCCGATGAGTCCGTATTCCTAGAGGCGTTCGAAGCAGGGCCATCTACCTCTTGGGTGTCCCCTCCCCCCGACCCCCTGGTGGACCTTATTTCCACCAGGGCTTGGAAGGAGCCGGACACTGTAGAGCTAGTCCCCAAGTGCCCGGATAGGATCCTGAGTCCCCCTGCTGAAAGAACTCACTGGAGCAGAGGTCCCCCTGTGGATGCCATGTTGGTGGCGGCGGCCACCGAGAGAGAGCTGGCTCAGGAGAGCTCTGTGGTCCACCCGCCGAGTAAGGACTCTCGAGCAATGGACCGCCTGGGGAAGCGGGTCTTTAGTTCAGCAATTTTCTCAATGAGAGCGCTGAACTATATGGCACACGTCATCCGGATGCAGCGGGATCTAATAAAAGAATACGCTGCATCCCCCCCAGAATCCATGTCGGAAGGAGACAAGCATCTGTACTCCTCCCGAATGTCTACTCTACGCTCAGTTTCTAACACCTCTATGCGGCTCTTGTCACACGCCACTGAAGGAGCCGCTAGAGCCGGCGGAGCCGGCCTGGTAATCAGGCGTCGGGCCTGGCTCCGACACTGTGACTTCTCTGAACCCTTTAAGGCGTCATTTGCGAATGCCCCCTTTGATGGTTCTGCACTTTTTTGGCAAAACCGTTTGCGACACTTTAGTCCAGAGCGAGAAAGATGGGAAGACGTTGTCTGCCATCTGAGTCCGCTTCTCTGCTCCCCTGAGGTCCTTTTCTAAGAACCAAAAGGGTCAGAAGAAGATGTGGTTCCGAATATCGCATCAGTCCCAGTCTGCTCCGGACAACCAGTCCTCTCGTGGCAGAGGAGGACAGGGAGGACGCCGCCCAAGAGGCAGAGGTGGTCCCAGAAACTTTGGGTCCAGGGAACCATTATCTGAGAGGCCCACGCAGAACCCCTGAGGGGTTGCCCGGCTGCTCCCCTCTGGAGGCAGTTGGGGGGCGTCTTTTGAAGCACCTAGCAATGTGGGAGTCCATAACAACAGATCGCTAGGTGCTTTGCATCATATCCAGAGGTTACCAAATTCCCTTTATTGTAACCCCCAAAATTAGAAGCCTCCCCGACGTACCACCCAATCAGAGGGAGGCAGCTGCTACAGAAATTCAGCAGCTTTTACAAAAAAGAGCCATCCAACCCATCCCCCCAGATCAGTTCGGATCGGGGTTTTACTCCAGGTGCTTTCTGGTGCCAAAAAAGACGGGGGACTTGAGACCCATTCTCGATCTCTCTCTCCTGAACTTGGCAGTACCCAAAGAAAAGTTCCGAATGGTCACCTTACAATCTATTCTCCCCTAATGCGGAGAATGATTGGATGTGCTCGATAGACCTCAAGGATGCGTACTACCACATCCTAGTGGACAGACGCTCCAGGAGGTTCCTCCACTTCTGGCTGGGAGCCAGTCACTTTCAGTTCAGGGCCCTTCCCTTCAGTCTCACCTCAGCCCCCAGGGTGTTCACCAAAGTCTTGGCGGTCATAGCGGCCCACCTGAGGCTTCAGGGAATTCAGGTCTTTCCATACCTGGACGACTGGCTCCTTATCGCCCCAACAAGGCATCTGCTGTGTTCAGGCAGGGATTACTTCCTCGACCTTGCTCCACGTCTAGGGTTAACTATCAACATGACCAAATCTTCTCTAGTTCCCTCACAGGTGATAGATTTTATAGGGGCAAGATTGGATTCCAGGATAATGCTTGCCTTCTTAACTCCCGATCGGCTTCAGAACCTGAGGTTGCATGTCAAGGCCATTCTCATTCTTCCTGCTCCACCTGCGGAATTGATCCTGAGGGCTCTAGGGTCCATGGCGGCAGCTATTCCTCTACTACCCCTAGCCCGCCTAAATATGAGGGTACTGCAGTGGACCCTCCAAGTACAATGGCCCCTGTCTCGCAACCCCCTGTCCCATCCTATTCCCCTAAGCAGGGCTTGCAGAACGTCGCTCATGTGGTGGCTCCGGTCCCCGAGTCTCCACACGGGACGACCATTTTCGATGCCTTCCCCCGTCGCCACAGTGACCACGGACGCCTCTCGCCTGGGGTGGGGGGGGCACTATTCAGGCAGAACGGTCCAAGGCACGTGGAAAGACACAGAGACCTCTTTGCATATCAGTGTCCTAGAGCTGAGGGCGGTGCTTTTGACGTTGCAGGCACTTCACAGCCTTCTACCGATTGGGACAATTGCAGTGCAAATGGACAACATGTCAGTTGTCTGGTACATCAACAAACAGGGGGGAACCAGGTCTTATCCCCTTTGTCGCGAGGCCATGAGAGTGTGGGAATGGGCGATTTCCACCAACCGCTTTCTTATTGCAACGCACATTCCGGGACGGTCCAACATCCTAGCAGACAGGCTCATTCGTTCGATTCTGACTCCGTACGAATGGTCTCTCAATCCTCTCGTAGCGAAACAAATATTTGCCCTATGGGGGCAACCCTGTTGCGATCTTTTTGCTTCTCCTTCAAATACCAAATGCAACAGTTTCTTCGCTCTTATCCCCCCTAAGGGGGAGTCCCTGAGAGACTCTCTAGTACATGCTTGGCCTCCCGGTCTCCTTTACGCCTATCCTCCTTTGCCCATGATGCTGAAACTCCTACAGAAAGCCAGTCGGCTGTGGAACAAAATGATCCTCATTGCCTCATTCTGGCCTCGTCAAACATGGTTCCCGTACCTGTGGTCTCACCTAATTCATCCACCATGGATTCTGGATCCACTCCCGGATCTCATTACCCACCCTCTGGGTCTCCCGGCCCCCAACCTGGTCAACCTCAAGCTGACGGCTTGGTTGCTCCAGTTCCACTCGTGATTAGGACTCCCGGAATCTCCTCACCAGTCAAAGCCATCCTAGTAGCAGCACATAAACCTTCCACCAGAAGAGTCTACCGAAGCAAGTGGAAACGTTTCTCCATCTGGGCGGAGCACCATCACTTGGATCCTTTCACGGCGCCTCTCACGTCGGTTTTGGAGTTCTTAACTACCCTTTTTCATCAAGGGGCTAGCTGATCTACAGTCAAGGTACAACTGGCAGCGATTTTGCATGATCATGTAGGGCATGAATCAGGCCCTCTGATGACTTCTAAGCTTTGTAAAGCTTTCCTCAAGGGTACTTTCCTTCTCAGACCTCCGATCAGGGAGGTAGTACCCCCATGGGATTTGTCTTTGGTTCTCCAAGCCTTGACTAGCCCCCCTTTCGAGCTGGCGGCCACTGTTGATCTTAAATATCTCTCTTGGAAAATGGCCTTCTTAGTGGCCATTACTTCAGCTAAAAGGGTCTCTGAACTTCAGGCTCTATGTGTTAAGCCGCCGTATTTATCCTTCCATCCAGATAGAGTTTACCTCAGGATCAATCAGTCCTTTCTGCCTAAGGTGTCTTCGGAAGCTAATATTAATCAATCTATTAATCTTCCCGTGTTCTTTCCCTATTACCAGAACAAAGGAGAATATAAACTGCATTCCTTGGATGTGCACAGACAATTACGTTTTTATAATCATCGAACTGCTGATCATAGGCAATCTGACCAGATGTTTGTCTCCTTTGCCAAAACAAGTTTAGGCAAGTCAATTTCTAAAGTTACACTATCACGGTGGATAGCTAATTGTATCCTCTTAGCATATCAGAGTTCAGGAAGGCCTGCACCTCAGGGAGTCCGAGCTCATTCTACTAGGGCCGTCGCTGCTTCGGCGGCTTTTAAATCTAGAGTCCCCTTAGATGATAATTGTTCCGCAGCCACTTGGGCCTCATCTCATACCTTTATCAGCCATTACAAACTGGATGTTGTCTCCAGAGGTAGGGCGTCCTTTGGCTCTGCAGTGCTCCGGAATGTTCTTCCATAAAGGCCACCCAGGATTCAGGTAGCTGGGGACTCTGTCCCAAAGGTTGCTGACAAATGAAGTTCCTACTTCAGATTTAGAAGTTATGTACTCACCATAACGTTCCATCTGAGTAGGTATCTTCATTTGTCTGCAACCATCCCCCCCTCCTTCCCCCTGACCTTTAGGATCTGTCTTGGATTAGCCCCTTCCGGGGCACATTTACATTGCTTATATCGGGCAAACTTGATCTGAGGTCAGTTAGGGTTGGCAGGGGATTATGGGTAAAGGGAGGAGCTAGGAGCTTGGATCTATGCTGTGGTAAAAGTTGCCGGCTCGGATCCGAGATCGGATCCGTATCCCAAAGGTTGCAGACAAATGAAGATACCTACTCAGATGGAACGTTATGGTGAGTACATAACTTCTAATTCTTCCTTCTTTTGGAATTGGCCAGGAGCAGTTAACATAAGCTTCCTTACAGAATGGATTTACTCAAATGAAAACAAGGGTGTTAGTTGCATCCCAAGCCCAAACAACTGCAACTGACTGCCTGGATGATAGGGTCTTAATACCCCTTAGGCACCTGTTTACTGATGGTATGCAGCAGATAATTATGGAGGCAAGAAAGCTTGCATCTAGAAAATCTTATATTAGCAAATGTAAAAAGGTTTTCTAGTTGGTTCCAACAAAATACCCAGCACCCATTCAAGGCTAGTGTTTTCCTGGTTTTGCAATATTTGTATGAGTTGCTTTCCTTTGGCTTGTCTTACTCCCCTGTCATGGTTCATCTGTTGGCCATTTCAATGTCTTTGCCCATGGACCCCCCCCCCCCTTCAATGCATTAGAAAGTAAAAATGTTCTTGAAATACTTGCTATGTAAGAGACCTCAAAGAAAACCAGTGGCTCCTCCTTGGGATCATAATTTTGTGTTAGAAAAGCTAACACGTTTTATTCCACTTGAATCAGCTATGTAAGACACAACCTCCGGCAGCTCAAGCAGGCTGAAGTCTGAGCCATAACAGTCGTATACTAAAAAAAACTCAACAGAATGAAGGGCTCAAAAAACTTCTAGGTTCTTCACAGATTCAATATATAAACTTCAGAACAAGTAGCTCAACAGCTTTCACACAACATGCTTCATAATGTTTAAAACTTGCAGTACAAACATTGAATATATATTTAATAATTATGCAAGCTATAACACCATTTATGTTGTGTATATTTCTACCTGTATGAACTGTGACTTATTCTGTATAGGTAAGACAAATAGAAAACTTGAAAAAAGAATTATAGGACACATCAGATATAAAGAAATTATTTGAAGACAAATGCTTTAACAAAGCATATAATAGAGGAAGATGAAACATCCCTGTAAATTTGCAGTTTTACAAGTGGTTAAGAGCTATGATAGAGGTGGGGATTTGGTAAGCAGAACAGAGGCTCTAGAAGTAAAATGGACGAATGTTTTAAGGTCTCATTAGCTACTAGAGTTGAATGAAATGTGTAATTTAAAAGCATTTTTAAAAATGCAACCACTAAAATAATGAATGATTAGATTGCTTCAAACTAGGATGTTTATATATGATTATTAATGATTTGTTTGCCTTTAAGAGATGATTATGTTAATTAGGATAATGTCACTTAATGATGTTATTTAAATGGCTCTGGTTTTTACTGCAAGTTTTAAACCTGATGAAGCAAGTTGTGTAAAAGCTGTTGAGCTAGTTGTTCTGGAATTTTTTGAGCCATTCTTTCTGTTGCATTTTCTAACCTCTGCAAGAAGACTAACTGTGTTGCAAGTTCTTAGGGTCAACCTTATCTCATTTTCCACAGACAGGACTTCTTTGAAAACTGATCTTTCTTTTATGGCTAAACTAGTATCTTAGTTTCCTTTAAGCCAAACTATCTTTCTCCCTGCATTCTTCTCCATATCCAAAAATGATGGCGAAAGGATACTTCTTACCTTGGATGTCCACAGACAACTCGGGGACTGTTTTGCCAGAACAGAATCTTTCAGAACTTCTGGCAGTTTTTCATTTCTTGTGAAAGTTAGAAGGAGGGACAACCTATGTTAAAACAGACTATTTCTAAATGGTTGTCTCAGGCTGTTGATGACCTTTTATTATATCCACCACAAGAAAATTACTCTAGGCAGGGTCAAGGCACACTATCAGGGCCTTGGCTTTATCTGTGGGATTTTGGAAAGAATTGGACTCTATAAGTATTCTAGAAGCAACAACTTGTTCCTCTGTACATAGTTTTATGAAGTACTACAAACTAGATGAATTTTCCAGTTCTAGGTCAGTCTTTGCTAGAACCATTATCCAGGGGCTCCTGGACCCTTTCCCTTCCCAACTCTGATGTTCTAAATTGTGCTAATGTACCCATTTAGTTTAGGCTATTGCAGCAGTAAACCATATGATGAACATAGTGCATTTGTGTAAGTAAAGGTACAATAATAGTAGATGTTAAAATGATTAGTACTGCAGTTGCTGCACACTTTCCCCATCCCCCTTGTTTTTGGTGTTTTTCATACCAGGGTATGGACTTCTGTTTTGTTCTTAGCAGTGTTCTCTCAGGGCTTATCCTTCCTTTCTCAGTTGGCATGAAAGCTGTGAAGGGCTTGGCAACCAAGTCTGTCTTTTTGTCAGGTCAACTAGAGATGTCTAACAGTTTGGTTACATGAAAGTTGCCCTGAAGCTTTGTAAGCTGGCCAACTGTTTTATAGCTTAGGCTGCTGCAGCTGTGTTAATTCAGATGTCTACTTTTAGGGTACGTTTATGCACACAACTGTAAAAAAGACAGCTGGATATAGCAATTTGAATTTCTAACCTGCCTGTCAACTTCTCCTGATTGCCATGATATACTTGCCTCTCTTCTGCCTGATGTTCAGTGAATAATAGTTTTGCACAAACATTGTGGTGTGCCCAGTTGTAATACTTTTCCCTTTTTCCACAGTTTTATCAGGATCTTGTCTTTCTGCTGGTTTGATTACATACTTAATAATATAGGATGTGAAGTTGTTCAATCTCGCCATTTGTTCTTTCACGTGGGTATGGAGCTGATCCATCGGCTACGAGCCGGCCGCTTTCCAAGCTCAAGATCTCTGAGTAGCTCGAGGCACAGTCCCTTTCCCATGATGCTCTCTGACTAACCTCAGATCTAGTTTGCCGTTGCAACGTATCGCAAGTTCTCCAGAGAGCTCGGGCCAGTAAAGTTCTTTTTCTGTCTTTTGAGCAAGTTGTACTGCTATATTTTCCTAGAGTTTATATTCTAATTGATAGAATATTATTTTTTAGGGCTGTGTCCCTCTTGTTGTGTGGATTAGTTGTGTTTGTGTTGTTGGAGCAGTTGTTCTTGGGACTTGCCCTCATTTTCATTTAGGCACTTTTGTGCTTCCCTCATATAGTTGAACAGGGCTCTGTCAACTTGACTTCCCTATCCCTTATACTTAGTTTTAGATGGTGTGCTTTTTGATATAAATAATTAGATAACTGTTTCCCTTTTATTTAGCTTGGGATAGTTTGCTTTTTGCTATATTTAGAAGTTCTTATAGTACCGTTTTTGTGTAGTATTATCAGGGATCTGATAATTGTGTATTTGATATGTCTGACCAAAAAGAGAGACCGAAGTCAGGTTTCAAGAGGTGTGACTGTGGGCAGAAAATGTCCATTACGGACAATCATGTGTCCTGCGTATATTACTTAGGACCTCTACACTTGCAGGAGGATTGTTTTATCTGCCACTCTTTTAGTGGCAGAGTATTGCTTGAAAGGAGGCGAAAGCTAATGGACAGAGGACTGTTGAAACCTGAATTTCAGGAAGCCTTGGATAAGACTGACCAGACCTCCAAGTCTTCAAAAGGGTCAAAGTCTTCAAGGGTGTCCTCGGAACCCAGGCCCTCGGTTCTGAGCACCTTTGTTAAGGTGTGGTCGCCGGTTCCAAAGTCATTGGAGCCGTGCACCGAACCGATATTTCGGTGCCAACCCACTGAGCTGGAGTCAGAGGTGTTGAAGTCTCCAATTCTTAGATCTGTGACTTCTTCGGTCCCTTAAACCCGTTCTTCTAGGACCCTTTCAGACGTCGATGTGGATCGTGTGGTGCAAAGGCTTTTAGAGAACCCAGCAATCGCCAAATTACTTTCGGTTTTGTCCCAACTGGGTTCGATTCCTACTACCGTCCCTTTGCCTGTGACTACTACTTCTCCGACCTTACCTAGGCCTTCAGAGCCGGAGGCAGAAGATCTGATGGTTGTGGAACTCGCGGAGCAAAGTTCTGTCCCAGTGACTTTGGCTCCATCGACCCTGATCTCTTTGGTGCCGTTCAAAGATTCTCGGAGCCGATGCTCTCTCATCTGTTCCGGGGGGGCGGGGTCGAACTGACGTGTCGGTTCTGACCCTTCCTCTCGGGGCCTTGCCGCAGATGAGCTCGGCTCCGTCCTTGGGTTCGGAGCCCTTGGTCTCGGCACCGGGGAAGCCGCCTTCTTTTTTGGAACAGGCGGGGTCCTTGGGTCGAGACTTAAGTGCCTTTGATGCCATGAGGAGGGTAATGTCTGCCAAGACTCTCACTTCCTCAGGTCTTTCCTCTTCCTCCCCTAAAATACCACGTTCTGCCTCTACATCATAGGTTCCTACTAAGCTTCGAGACCCAGAGCCTCAGGTAACCCCTTTGGGTGAACCCTGCACAACTGAGACCTCACCAGACGCTCCCACTGATGAGGTCCCCAGAAAGAGACTTTGCAAGAGGAGACATTTGGATTCCCCTCAAGAATCCTTGACATCAGACGTAGAGGAATCAAAAGGGTCCCCACAGTCCCCCTCGGAGGATATCTCCTTTGCAGACATTCTGGAAATACTGAAACAGAGGGATGACTGGCAGTCCGTTACCCCTTCTGAGGATGAGTCTGTGCTCCTAAAGGCCTTTGGGTTTCAACCTTCCACCTCCTGGGTTACTCCGCCCTTCGAAGAACTCATGGATCTGGTTGCTCGAAGGGCGTGGGAGTCTCCTGATTCCATGGAACCAGTCCCTTGGAGGCCCAATAAGTTCATCACTTCCCCACAACACAAATTGTACCTCACTAAAGGAGTTCCTGTTGATGCCATGGTTGTGGCGGCGGCCACCAAGAAAGAGATGTCAGAGACCTCTGCTACTACCCATCCTCCTAATAGAGATTCTAGGACTATGGACAGATATGGGAAGTGCATTTTTAGTTCTGCGATGTTTACCATGAGATCGCTTAACTACCTAACCCATTTTACCGTCTTCAACGAGATCTCCTCCAGGAACTTGGAGATACTCTAAAGGGTAACACATTTAAAGCTGTTTCTGAGAAGGTGACGGCTCAACTTTCTACCCTTAATTCCATTGTCAACTCGTCCATGCGGCTCATTTCCTACGCAGCCAATGGGTCGAGTCAAGCAGCAGGTTCAGCGATAGCTCTGTGGAGACCGTCCTGGATGTGCTTATGCTCCTTTGCGGAAGCCTTCAAGTCTTCCTTTGTCAACACCCCATTTGATGTCTCTACTTTGTTTGGGCCCCAAAGTCAAGGAGACTCTCACTAGGTGTGAGCAAGAAGGAAAGACTCTATCTGCCGTAGGAGTCCATTTTTCCACCTCTTCCAGACCATACCCCAAAGGGCAGAAAGGTGGAAAAATGTGGTTCCAGAAGTCCCCAAGGAGCTTTCCAGAACACACGTAGTGAACCCCCCTTCAGGGGCAGAGGAGGGGGCAATAATGGAAGACGCCGCTTTGGCAGCAGAAAGGGGTCCGCAAAACCAGGATGACAAGGAGCAGTTCTCTGGCAAGCCTTATCAGCGCTCCTGAGAGGATGCCTGACTGTCCTACTCTGGAGGCAGTTGGGGGTCGCTTGGCTTTGTACCCAGACGCCTGGCTAGGAATTACATCAGATTCTTGGGTACAAAGCCTAGTTACCAGAGGTTACATCATCCCCTTTTCAGAGTCCCCGCTAGTCAGAACAAGAATCCCAGATGTTCCACCCAGTCTGCGGGATCAAGCAGCTATAGAAATCCAAAAGCTGCTAGAAAAAAGGAGTTATCCATTTAGGGTCCGGAACTTACTCCAGATTCTTTTTAGTTTCAAAGAAAATGGGGGACTGGAGGCCCATTTTAGACCTCAGCAAGCTAAACGATTTTGTAAAGAAGGAAAAGTTATGGATGGTCACGCTTCAGTTGATACTCCCATTCCTGGGAACGGGCGATTGGATGTGCTCTTTAGATCTCAAGGATGGGTACTACCACATCAAAATGGCCAGACCTTCCAGAGATCATTTGTGTTTCCGGCTGGGGGCCAGTTTTGTGCACTGCCCTTTGGTCTCACCTCAGCCCCCAGAGTGTTCTCCAAATGCATGGCAGTAGTTATGAGTCACCTGAGGCATCTAGGATTTTGGGTGTTTCCATATCTGGACAACTGGCTCCTGTCCGCCACCACCAGGCATCGACTCATTCTTTCCAGGGATCATACGATCAATCTCTATTCTCGGTTAGGAATAACCATAAATTTAAAAAAATCTGCCTTATTACCATCGCAGCATATCTCCTTTATCGGAGCAGATCTAGACACCACCACCACCACACTGGTCAGATCACCTCAAGAAAGAGTTATCTCTGTACGAAATCAGGTGTCCCGCTTGCTAAAAGAAAAGAGAGTACCTGCCTTTTCAGGTTTTAAAACTTTTAGGCACCATGGAAGCTACCCTCATAGCGGTTCCTCTGGGATGGATGCACATGCAGATACTCCAATAGTTGCTTTTCACCCAGTGGTCTTATCAACAGCTCCCAATGTCTTTCAAGATCCTACTGTGACAGATGCTTGCAAGAAGGACCTTCTCTGGTGGCTGAACAGTCACCAGGTTGATGATAGTTCGACCATTTTTACTTCCCCCTCCCATAGCCACGTTGACCATGGATGCTTCCCTGATAGGGTGGGGGGAGCTTTTTCAGGGAAGAACTGCCCAAGGTACCTGGTCAGAGATGGAATCTCATTTGCGTATCAATGTCCTGGAGTTGAGAGCGGTGCTTTTAGCATTGCAGCACTTCCACGACTCTTTGCGTCGGGACACAATTGCGATCCAGATGGACAACATGTTGGTGGTCTGGTACATCAACAAACAGGGGCAACCAAGTCTTATCCCTTATGCCGAGAAGCCTTGAGAATTTGGCAGTGGGCTGTATCCACCGGGCGCTTTCTGATAGCAACGCACATCCCGGGGAAATCCAGGGTGATAGTGGACAAACTGAGCAGAGCAATTCTGTTGCCCCACGAGTGGTCCCTCAAAGAAGAAGTGGCGGAAATGGTTTTCCGCAGTTGGGGCCAGCCTTGCTGCGACCTTTTTGCATCCCCGCTGAATGAATCCTCCTCCGGGAGACAGCCCAAGGGATTCACTCGTACACGATTGGTCCACGGGTCTCCTTTAATGCCTTTCCTCTAACCCCGCTGATCCCCAGATTTTTACAGAAAGCAAAAAGCTCAGGAAGGACTGTTATTCTGATAGCCCCCTTTTGGCCTCGGCAGATATGGTTCCCCTTCCTTTATCAATATCAACTGGAAGAATCTTGGTTTCTGGACCCAGTGCCAGAACTTCTGACCCACTCATCAGGAGTTCTTCACCTCTCTTTTCAGTCCCTCAAACTGAGAGCTTGGCTGCTCCACTTCTCAACCTAGCCAGGTCATATAATTTGTCTTCCGCAGTGCAACATATTCTGGTCTCCTCTCATAAAGTCTCCACCAGAAAACTGTATAACAGCAGCCACTGTATGAGTTCAGTTGGCCGCAATATCCAATTTTCACCTGGGATTTGAAGGGTCTAATCTTATCTTGCACAGATTATGTAAAGCCTTTCTGAAAGGGACACATCACCTTAGGCCACCTGTCAGACAACCAGTTGCCTCCTGGAATTTTAATTTAATACTATCTCAACTTATGCTTCCCCCCTTTGAACCTGTATCTTCTTGTCCCTTGAAGTTCATTTCTTGGAAAACAATATTCTTGGTGGCTATTACCTCAGCTTGTAGAGTTTCACAACTACAAGCTCTTTCTGTCAGGCCTCCGTACTAGTTTTTCATCCCGACAGAGTGTCTCTCAGGACAAATCCCACCTTACTTCCTAAGGTCTGCTCCGAAGTCAGTTTGAACCAGTCTATTCAGCTGCCCACCTTTTTCAGACACCATTCGAATAAATTAGACTATATGTTACATAAACTTGATGTTCGCAGACAACTGAGGTTTTATTTGGACAGAACAAAGGAGTTTAGGAAATCGGAACAACTCTTTGTTTCTCATGCAGACAATAAAAAGGGGCTGCCTGTGGCTAAACTTACGTTGTCTAAGTGGTTATCTGATTGCATAAAATATATATATTCAGCAACCAACCAACCTTTAGAACATAGTGTGAAAGCACATTCCACCAGGGCTGTGTCTACATCTCTGGCTCATGCAGCCCGTTTGCCTTTGGATACTATTTGTGCAGCTGCTACTTGGTCCAAACCTCATACGTTTATCACTCATTACAAAGTGGACAGGGCTTCCTTTGGTTCCACTGTTCTCAGGAATGTACTCCCATGAGCCATCCATAATTAGGGTGCTTGGGACACTACCCACATGTAAGAACAAATGGCGAGATTGAACAACTTCACATAAAGAAGTTATGTTCTTACCATAACGTTCCATGTGAGTTGTTCATCTCGCCTTTGTTCTTACATTCCCTCCCACTGTATATGCCCGGTGCCCCACTGTAGTGCAATCTCAGAGTGAGAATAATAAAGTAGAGGGGGTGGGGGGGCGAAGCCTCCCCACCTACTTAGGTTTAGAACTACTTCCTGATAGTATGAATAGCAACTAGACAATATTAAATAATGGCAGACATTACTAAACTGAACTGTGTGTGTGTGTGTGTGTGTGTGTGTGTGTGTGTGTGTGTGTGTGTGTGTGTGTGTGTGTGTATATATATATATATATATATATATATATATATGGGTCTATTTCACAAAAGCAAAAACCCATAAGATCGACTTTCAAAATCCTGAGCCCACAGCACTGAAAATTCACATGCACGAACATTCACTTGAATGACTTCCACATACCCGACAAGTAATAGTTAAACTGAATGGATCTGTTAACGTCCAGTGTAGCCTATAAAATGGGAGCTTGCACTGTTAAGCTGTTGTACCTCGTACTGAAGCAAACATGGCTGACAATGTCACAGGAAGTACCTGGAGTGATCGGACAGATATATCATTTATTTATTTTATTTATTAATTTATTTTGCATTTGTTAACCGGGTTAGTCTGGCTGAGCTTTTGGCTCATTTTCAGCAGAGACCCAGGGAGAAAAGCTCCTCAGGGCTAGAAAAAATTTATTAAATTTAAGTAACATAGTAGTAACAATCAGCTATAGGATCTTACAAGCAGAGACCTGGAGAGAAAAAAAGCTCCTCAGGCAATTCAATTATACAGAGTATTAACAATTAGCAGACAAGTATGTGAGTTGTTACAAACAAGGTTTTAAACAATTAGCAGAAGAAAATGTGAATAGTTACAATGTTATTTAAACTGCTTGGAGCAAAATGAGTTAATAGGCAGATGTTTATTTAAAGTGGGTAGGATCTAGTTGTATAGGAGCTAGGAAACAAGAAAGGAAAGTAAGAATGGCTAGTACGAGATGTAGGGGTGGTAGAGTATAGGAGACAGACTAGACAGGTAGGTTGCTCTGAGACTGTAAGAATTAAGAGTGTTTTAAGATAGAGGAAGGGAAGAGGTAGGAAGAGGCAGGGGAATAGTGTTAGAGAAACATTAAGAGTGAGGTGGTCAAATAGGTGAAAGGATGGTGGTTTCAGGGTGGTTGGCTACAGTGGCAAGACCACTTTGTTCTTAGGTATTCCCTTGTGGCTAATTTGAAACTTTTACTATGCTGGAGGGATTTTATTTCCAAGGGGAGTTGGTTCCAGGATGTAGCTAGGTTATAGTTATAGAGAAGGAAGCCTATTTTGGTTTTGGGTTTGTAGATGTCTAATTCTTGATTTGAGCTGCATACCATCCTAGCAGGGGAATATTTGGATATGATAGTGGAGAGGCTGGGGCAGAAGGAGGGTAGATAGACTATAGAGTGGATGATTTATAGTTGGAGCAGCTGAGGGAATTCTAGCCAGTCTAGTTTCTATAGTGCTGTGCAGTGGTGTGACTTGTAGGTTTGGTTAGCTGCAAATCTGGCAATCTTATTATAGGTAGTTTCAAGCTTGGAAATAAGTGTAGAATTTAGGTTTATGAATATGTGGCAGCTGTACAGGAGTGTTGGGAGTAATAAAGCCTGGGAGAGAGTTCTTCGGGCAGTGTTAGTTAAGTATTTCTTGCTACGGAAAAGGTGTCCAAGTTTCTGATGAGTTTTTTTACCGAGTTAGTAATATGGAGATCAAACTTAAGCTGATCATCTATTGTAACACCTAGCAATTTAGTACTAGATTCAGCTGAAATGATAGTGTTGTTGCAGGATAAGATGGTAAATGTACTTTTGAGTGTGGTGATGTTTTTAGGGAGGAAGAGTAGGAGCTTAGTTTTTTTTTGGATTAAGTATTAGTTTGTTATCACTAAGCCAAGTCTCAATGGTGTGGAAGGATGCCTGGGTAGTTGAGTGGAGGTCAGTTGGGTTGTCTGCAATGGTTGTAACAGTTGAGTCATCAGCATATTGCACAAGAGATGACTGCGGACAAGAGGAGTAGAGCAAATTGGTGAAATTATTAGAGTAGTGGTCCAAGTATGGACCCTTGGGGGACTCCCAATTGTACAGTGAGAGGGGAGGATAGTGCAGAGAGCCATTTAACTGATTGCTGGCAGGTAGAGAGATAGCTGGAGAACCAGGAGATACTAGGGGGAGAGAAATGTAAGTTAGTGAGTTTATCTAGAAGGAGTGAGTGAGAGACCATGTAATAGGCATGAGACAAGTTTATTGTTATCATGAGCTAGGGAGACTATGTTGATGAATGAGATGAGTGCAGTAGCACTATGCTTGGGACGGAAACAATGCTGTCTGGGTGTGAGAAGGTTTTCCTGGTGAAGGTAATGCATTACCTGCTTGTGAATGCATTTCACTAGGATTTTTGAGAATGGAGAGAGTATGGCAATCGGTCTGAAGTTGGATATGTCTGAGGAGTTGCCCCCTTTGTTAATGGGTAGAGTAAAGAAATTCTTCCATACAGTGGGGACATAGGATTCAGAAATGGATCAGTTGATTAAGATAGATACAGGATAGGCAAGAGGTTCAGAGGCAGTCTGCAGGAAGTAAGAGGGCAGCTTGTCAACAGATGGGGGAGCAAGGTTTAAGTTTAGAG